>NC_083461.1:37039276-37049276 GCF_030014155.1 Tachysurus vachellii | reverse complement strand
CTTTTTTTAAGATGTGTATGATGTTTATTAGGGATAGTGATAATGGCTGGGTGATGCCGGTGATTATTATTAATAATAAGTGTGTGTGTGTGTGTGTTACACAGATCTCCTCCTCAGCTGATGGTCAGTAAGGTTTTCTCCGCACGCTGTGGCAGCAGTAACGCAGGCAGCACCAACACGTGAGTCTCAGGTTTTTCCTGAGCTTTTTATAGCAGTCATGTTTTCGTTACAGTCCAGACAAAAACAGAAGCACACACTGATTTCAGTTGCTCTTTATTTAGTGTCACTGCAGCAGATCGATCACAGCCACATCGTTACAGGTTAGATTTGTTAGGAAGTCGGATCGACTCGTTAAAGCTGTGAAGCTCTTTAGACTTTGTAACTCCCGTTATGTAACGATGCTCCGACAATTTCCTCTAAAAACTACTTTTTATCTGTTGTACGGTTCATAAGTTCAGTTTTTTAGCTACTGTTTCACTCTGACCCTTTGTTTCTCTAGTCTCCAGGACAGCCTTGACTCTATTAGCCAAACCTGCCCAAGTCGCAGCAGCAGCATTGGTAAGACTCACACACACACACACACACACACACACACACACGCTAACGTGGTGTCTATCCGGTTTAGCTACATTTACTGCATCATGTCCCACTTTTAACATCTTGCGATACAGCTGTCCCTCTATAAGGAAAGGACACAGACTATAACACACTCACGTGCTTCTGGGGCTTTTTGTTTACTTAATTTTTTTTTCTAGTTATTCAATTCCATGTTATTGTGAGCAGATATTAAAGGAGGTGGAACTGTAGAGGTTTGGGTCAGTAAAAAAAAAAAAATCTCTACATCAGACTTACTGTTGTGTTTTGTGGTTGTTTTGTTTTTGCTTTCTGCCAGGATTTAGTTTCTAAGAGCATTTCATTGTATTTTAAGACTACAATGAAACATCAGGGTGTTTGTGTGTGTGTGTGTGTGTGTGTGTGTGTGTGTGTGTGAGACTAATGATGTACTTTAATACTCATTTAAATAAATGTGACTCCTTAAACATGGGTGAAGCATGCGGGCATTTTAATCAGCATCTCTTTTTCTAGCTCATAGTAATCCTGTGGACATGCCAGGCCGAGGACACGGTGAAGACAGTGACAGTGGCATCGCCCGTTCAGGTAAAAAACACACACGCATGCTCGAACATGAAGCATTGCTCATGTTTCCTGCCTACGACAGGTTTTAACTCTCTCCTAACTGCACAGCGTCACTCAGCAGCCTCCTAGCCACGCCCCTCCCTTCCCCCGGCTCGTCCTACAGCAGCGGGTGTGCCAGCAGTTACCAACGGCGATGGCTCCGTAGCCAAGTGACCAGCCTCCAGCATGGCTTGATCCCTCGCTGGTGCGTGTGTGTGGGGAGGTGTATAAAAGAGGTTACGTTTGTGAACACTTTAGAAATTATGCCAAAAAAGGAAAGGGTCGATAATAAGTTCTTGCCATAGGTTCTTGCGATTTTGGTGCCCTTTGCTTTACTCATGTACGTCGGTGTGTGTGTGTGTGTGTGTGTGTGTGTGTGTGTGTGTGTGTGTGTGTGTGTGTGTGTGTGCACGTGGCAGGAGCACGGATGAGATATTCAGCCTGTCAGACGAAAGCTGCAACTCGAACCCTGGTCTGGGCCGCAGGAAGATGATCGCAGTCAGCATCATCATCAGCCTGCCGGAGAAAGAGGAGGAGAACCAAAGCTTTCAGGAATTCTTCTTCTCCCACTTCCCCCTGTTCGAGTCTCACATGAACAAACTGAAGACTGCCATCGAGAGGGTGAGTGTGGCACTGCCAGGTCAGATCAGGACGCCTCGCTGACCTTTAGTGGCCGCAGGACACTGGAGCTCTTTGTGTCCACGAGGCACATTGCGCTTGTCTGGAAAATGTTTATAGGACAATGACGGGTATACACGATCACTGAGGGTGGTGGGGTTTAGTGGGACGAAAATAAGTGTGTGTGTTTTTGTTTTGTTTTAGGCGATGATTGTGTGCAGGAGAGTAGCAGAGCCTAGTCAGCGAGTGCAGGTGTATCTGTGTCGGGTTATGGACGCACTGGGAGAGTTCAGGTGTGTGTGTGTGTGTGTGTGTGTGTGTGTGTGTGTGTCTGTGTGTGTGTCTGTGTGTGTGTGTGTGTGTGTGCACGCTGTGCTGTGCTTGATGCTTTGATCTTTTGCATGCTTGATTGTTTAAGTTGGACTTATTTGCCTTATCGTATCCTCATGGACTGTGCTGTGGTAACATTTACAAGGATGACCGTGTGGAACCTGTACATGGCTCCACGGATCACTGAACCCATCTGGCTGACCATGGTATCCCAGAGTGCCGAGCGAAACCAGCTGTGTCAGAGCTTCCTGAAGGAGATGAGCCTGCTTATGGAACAGGGGGCCAAGAACCAGTGAGTAAACAACCATTCAGTTTTAACTTTATTAACCTGTTTAATAAAGGTTAACTGAATATGTTCCATGCTCTAGGTTCCTGTCTTCTCTCCTCACTGCTGTCCTTATGTATCACCTCGCCTGGGTTCCCACGGTGATGCCTAGCAACCACCAGCCAATTAAAGCCTTTCATCAGAAACACTCTTCTCACAGGGTAGACTCGCTGGCCAACTGTCACCCCTACAACCCACTGTGGGCGCAGTTAGGTAAGTGCACACACACACACACACACACACCACTGTGGAATGAGCTAGGTGTATGATACACACACAAACGATCCCCTGTGGAATGAGCTAGGTGTATGATACACACACAAACGATCCCCTGTGGAATGAGCTAGGTGTATGATACACACACACACACCACTGTGGAATGAGCTAGGTGATCCCCTGTGGAATGAGCTAGGTGTATGATACACACACACACACACACACACACACACACACCACTGTGGAATGAGCTAGGTGATCCCCTGTGGAATGAGCTAGGTGTATGATACACACACACACACACACACACACACACCACTGTGGAATGAGCTAGGTGTATGATACACACACAAACGATCCCCTGTGGAATGAGCTAGGTTCATGCAAAGACAAAACTCACACTAACTCACTTAATTCATTATTCACTCTACAGTATGTCCTTGAATGGTATGGCTGAAAGGTGTGTGTGTCTTGTAGGAGATCTGTATGGTGCGTTGGGTTCTCCTGTTCGAGTGTGTCGTACTGTGGTTGTCGGGCGCAGTCGTGAGCTGGTGCAGCGCGTGCTCTATATCCTGTCCTACTTTGTCCGCTGCTCTGACCTCCTGGAAAACACACTTCCTCACACACAGACAGAAAGTCCTGCCGATCCATGCCCTTCTCAAACCACTCACCCCTTCCCCTGTTTCGAGAGGACCAATGAGAGACCATATACCTGTGATTCAGAGGCTGCAAAGTCCACCTTTAACCCTGAAAGGACCAATGAGAGAACAGCTGATACAGATCCCACAGATCCGACTACCGGTCTGGAAGAAACCGACACAGAAGCAGGCGACTCTGACTCAGCTGTCTCCTCCCCCTTTTTTGAAACAACCAATGAGCAGCTAGGATGCGATCGGGAACGTTCGTGGCAGCTGGGACTAGAGCACTCGTTGGCCAATCCGAGCCCTCCTGTGCACAGAGTGCAGTTCATGATTGGCAGCCCAAAGGAGGGGGAGAACAACAGAGAATGTGAGACGAGGACTGGACATCGGTGTGAGCGTGGCTTACACAGGAAGATGCCCAGTAGGCTTTTAACAAACAGCTTGGACAGTTCGGACGAGGAGGAATCGTCTCACAAGCAGACGTGCGCAGGAAATGAAATGCAACAACATGAACTACCGCTCCCAAGGTAACGGAAAACAAGGTTACCTATAGTTCATAACATATTGATGCTAGTGTGTGTGTGTTTGAATGAGAACACTGATTAACTCCCAGCATGACGCTCCCAACACCATGCTTCACTGTGGTGGGATGGCGTTCTCATGGTAGCACATACAGTCATTAATTACAGTCCTTCATTTCAGTTCCCATGGTGATCTTCAGCTACAGAGAAACAGTATTAAAAATAGTTTAACCATTTTACACATATGAAGGACGTTCATTTCCAACACAGCTAACAAGTTTGTCTCAAAAGTATATTATTGGGTGTATTAGTGATTAGTGGGATTTTTTTCCCCTCTATGACATGATTTTGTGATTCCGGTGGAGTCCAGCTGTGACGTGGAGCTCCGACCCGACATGAATCATTTCGGTCGCTCTCTGCTCGGAGGTTACAGTCCGCAGTACATGCCTGACTTCGTCCTGCACGGCGTCACCTCGGATCAGCGGCTCAAGCAGTGCCTGATGGCCGACCTGGAACACACAGTACTGGTAAGTACTGACCCATCAGTAAACGTGTGTGTGTGTGTGTGTGTCCACATTTTTAGATCTGAACAGAAAATAAGAGAATTGTTGCATGAAGTACAGGGTGTGGCAATACACGACAACGAGGAGGGCAAGTAAGCTCTCTACCTTGTTAACAGGCAGCGTAGAGAATGCAAATTTACTAGCCAGTAGCCGTGGAACCAGTGACATGCATTTCCTCTGCTGCACTCTGATTGGTCAGAGGCTGTCGCGTAATTACGGAAGTAAGAGAGCTGATGTTAGTAATGCAAGGTTCTAAATGTTTACATTTATTACCTACTGTGATGTAACATGTTAGGTTGCTTCGCACATTAAAGATGTCGTCATGTGCTTTGTAATACTGACTTAGCTGTAACAAGTGTGTGTGTGTGTGTGTGTGTGTGTGTGTGTGTGTGTGTGTGTGTGTGTGTGTGTGTGTTTAGCACCCTGCGTTGGACGAGCCAGTGGCTGAAGCCATGTGCATCGTGGCAGACACGGACCGCCTCAGCGTTCAGGTGGCTACGACACAGCGGCGTGTGTGTGAGCCAGGCCAGCTAGGAAGAGACGTGATGGTCTCCAACCTCGTACACACACTCCTCACATCTGTGCTGCAGCTGCACACACTCAACATGGCCGCAGACTTTGTACGAATCTTTGTTCTGTGACACTTTTTTCCCCCTGGACAACAGTGTATGCACATCCTGTCTAAACGTGTTATTGTGCGTTGCAGTGTGTCATGCATTTGGAGGACCGCTTGCAGGAGGTGTACTTCAAGAGCTGTTCTTTGGCAGAATATCTGAAAGGACAGCGACGAGTCCACGTAAAGGAACTGGGACTAGCGCTGGGGTACTACACACAACACACACCAATGCCCCTTTTCCACCAAAAAGAACCGTGTGCTGGTTCAGAACCGGTTTGCCTTTCCACCGGCTAGAGAGCATCACAGAGCCGAGTCTGACGTCACTGTATACGTGTCACGTGTCCCAGCAACTTTAGCGCAGCAGCAGCAAACACAAACACATCAACAATGGCGGCTGTTGCTTTACTGTTAATGCTCATGGCTTTGTGAACCTACATTAACACCCAAACACGGCAAATCCAACGTGTACGTGCAGCTCCATGTAATCTGTATAAACGGAGGTTGTTATCGAGAAAGTACATAACGTTATTTTATCATTAAGTTAGCCTTAGCATGTAGCTACATACTATCATGTGTGCTGATAATTGATCATGAGGTAAAGTAAAAGTGTATTAAACATTAGTATACTTAAGGTGCATTATCTAACAGTAGCTCCGCCCACAGCCCCTGACACAAGCAGTTCTTACGTCTAGACCAGCATCGTTTTGGTGCTACTTAAGAACCACTTTTCCTGGTTCAGAGCCGGTGCTTTGGGTCGAAAAAGAAATAACTGGTTCCAAATTAGGCTCCGAACCAGCACTCAAACTGCCTCGGTGGAAAAGGGGCACAACACTACCAAAGCAGCCCCTTAAGTGTCTTTTACTCCAGCAATTTCCGACAAATACGTTGTTTTTTTTACTTTGATCTTAAACGACACGTCTGTGACACAAGTGTGTTCCTGTTATCACTAGTTTATAAAGCGCTTACACTGGAGACTCCTTCCGTAAACATTAAACAAACGCGTTCGTACAGGAAACTTCCCGACGATTACACGTTTTCTTTGATAAACGTCACATGTTTCCCGTCTAGTTGTTATTACATTTTGTGCAAGACAACATATCACCTGAACCACTTCCTTATAGAAGACTGTGTGTGTGTGTGTGTGTGTGTGTGTGTGTGTGTGTGTGTGTGTGTGTGTGTGTGTGTTTTACTTGTAGGATCGATTCCAGTGATCTTCCATTACTCACAGCTGTCGCCAGCACACACTCGCCCTACGTCGCACAGATCCTTCTGTGAAAGGAGCAGCTTCGCTTCACCGACCAATCAGAGTGCGTGCCTGCCCACAGCAGACCAATAAGCAGCCGATCTCCTTGGCGATGATCAGACCAACCAGGGTCACGTTGCTAGCCTTTAAAGAGAGATCAGACTGTAAGGTTTACATCCTCTCCAAACTGACTGTGTGTGTGTGTGTGTGTGTGTGTGAGAGAGAGAGAGAGAGAGAGAGAGAGAGAGAGAGCGCTTTGTTTTCTTACCTGCATTATTTCCACGGTATTGTTTTGTCTTAAAAGTAAAACTGGATCAGGAAATGCTACGTTTAATGTACAACAGTATATAGTACAACAGGTGACAAATTAAAGTTTTTTGGGGGTTTTTTAAAGTAGCATCTATTAGAAAGGATTATTCTGGTTAAATTTGACGCCAGCTTCAAATCTGCAAAGGCAATCTGGGATGAGTTTGAAAAAGCGCAGCAGATTAAACCTGGGCACAACGCTAAGCCTGCATCTGTTGCTTTTCTCTTAATTTCCTGCCCTCTGGTCCATGGGCTTTGTTTTTATAAAGTTTCGCATCAGTATTGATGTTCTGGGTAAACCGCACGTGCTGCCTAAGATTAATACAATGCAAACAAGACGTCACTTTAAAAAAAGAAGAGTTGGATTACAGCAGCGTTCCTTAACCCTGTTTCTGCAAATCTGTTATACAGAGTCAAATTAAACAGAGTTAAGATTAGGAAATTGTGCACTGTGATGAATTAGTGGTATTTACAGTTGGTTTACAGAATCTGAACCTGTGTATGATTTTAGTATTTATTATAAGAAACAATACCTGTCAATCATCTTGAATAACTTTACTTTTCTGTACTTTTTGGTTAAAACGGATTGATTTGTTTGGTTTTGGCGCCCTCTTGTGGTGGCGTTGAGGTTTACAGGATCGTTCATAAATACCAAGAGGGTTTCTACCAGAGCTGGTGGTTTTTTTTTTTATTATGGTCTCATTTATCTCTGCATCAAGCTCTAACTGTATATAATGATGGCTTATTATAGAGCATGTGTCCTCATAGTTTTTACACAAGAAGCCAATATTAACAGCTTTCTGGGTTTGTGTGGATGGATGGATGGATGGATGGATGCTTTGTATCAGGTGCTACCATGTTCTACACTGTGTAAAAAATATGTTTAAACATAATATTTTCTATACTTTGAGTACACTTTACTAATAAGTTTCCCTGTAAGCCGCATCCAGCTCTATTTCGGCTACTATTCGAGTCTTCGTTTTACTCAGTCTTACTTTTCTTTTAAATGTTCCAGAGACTCTTTTGTTATTTTTTTATACACTGACTTTCTACCTCACGGTTGCTTTTAAAAGCAGTCCTGATCTCAGACGTGAAAGACACGACTCACGTCGATCGTTTTTAAGTTCGATCCTTGGAATATGGAATAAATTTGAATAAACGTCTCAGTTGAAAAACTCGTGTGTCGTCTGGATTTTTTTTCCTGGGTTTGTCACTAAAACAGGATTTTGTTCTTGAAAAGCATTATATTCTCACACGGTGTGACATCATGCAATAAGATACAGAGTTTGTGTGATATTGAAATACAACGTACTCTTCTTCCAGAAGACAAAGTTCAGAGAAATTTACAAAGGTCTTACTCAATATTACATTTACAGCATTTAGCAGACTTACATTTTATCTCATTTTCATACAACTGAGCAATTGAGGGTTAAGGGCCTTGCTCAGGGGCCCAGCAGTGGCAGCTTGGTGGACGTAGGAATCAAACTCACAACCTTCCCATTGGTAGCCCAACACCTTAACCACTAGGCTACCACATCCCAATATCTCTACATCTAAATTGTTTACTTTTATTCTTCCATTTAAAAACAAAGATGAAAACTTAATGCTTTCATTCTGCCTGTTAAAAGTGGCATAAATAATCACTAGCAGAAAAAAAACAGGAATATCATATTTAAAAAAATAATTTTTTTAAAAATTGCTGAAGTTTAGGGGGGGCACGGTGGCTTAGTGGTTATCATGTTCACCTCACACCTCCAGGGTCGGGGTTCGATTCCCACCTCCACCTTGTGTGTGTGGAGTTTGCATGTTCTCCCCGTGCCTCGGGGGTTTCCTCCGGGTACTCCGGTTTCCTCCCCCGGTCCAAAGACATGCATGGTAGGTTGATTGGCATCTCTGGAAAATTGTCCGTAGTGTGTGATTGCGTGAGTGAATGAGAGTGTGTGTGTGTGTGTGCCCTGCGATGGGTTGGCACTCCGTCCAGGGTGTATCCTGCCTTGATGCCCAATGACGCCTGAGATAGACACAGGCTCCCCGTGACCCGAGGTAGTTCGGATAAGTGGTAGAAGATGAATGAATGAATGCTGAAGTTTAAAATTTTAAATTGGTCCCTAATGAGCAAGTCAGATGAGACGGTGGTGAGGAAAATCTCCCAGACAATACGAGAAAGAAAGCTGGAGAGACTCCAACAAAAAAACTCATCCTCATCCTTGATAATAAATCATTTCCCTTAAGTAACTGTCTGCTATATGATCAAGTATCAAACACAATCTTCATCTGAAGCTTGAAAGAACCACATTAATTAGAGGTCTGTGAGGAGTTTTACAGCTTCAGAGCACAAACTGTTCCTCTCCTGCACCTGAGAACCAACCATTCAGGCATGATGGACTGTAATTGGCTGGAAAAGGGAGATACAGATGAGAAGGTGTGTGTGAGTGTGAGTGTGTGTGTGAGTGTGAGAGAGAGATCCGTGTCTCCTTACTGCTTCTCTTACACACGTGCTTTAAATAAACCCTGCGTTGTCGTGTCACTCAGGAGACGACGATACAAAACCCTTCCAGGTGAAAATGTACCTCGTTCCTACATCTGTTTAAAACACAATCCATGTTCATCGGGTTCACTTAGTTATCACGGGTTCTGGGATCGAACATAAAATAATACTTATAAATAAATGATAAATTATTCCACTCATTATGGAAGATTCTGATTGCGTATTTGCAAATTTTATCATTGGACAAAAAAAAAAATCCTGTTTCCTAGAAGATGTTCAGGGTTAAAAGGGATCAGTACAGCAATAATACAGAGTTTTTCTCTGGAGCTTGAGAACATTCTAGAAAGACACAAACTTCAGTTCCCTTTCATTCTACAGCACGGTTGTTGATTTAGAGAATAAAGCCAGCCGAGAAAACAAGAGGAGAAGAAACCTCAAGATGAACGTCGATTCAGCACGAAGGCTTTGTATCAGATGATCATTGAAAGCTTCCTGGATCGGTTTTAAATCAATCATCACTTTTACTCTCACACAACTGACTTATTAATAAATCAGGAGAATTCTTCTCTTTGTTTTGTCAGCGCTGAGCCACAGGAGAACCATGCATTGTGTTTGTGATAATGTGACTGAAGGATGAGTGACAGGATTAAGAGGAGCGTCGTGTGTTAAGAGATACGCTCAGTAATGCGTTTTATTGTCCCGGTGACACCTGACCTTTCTCTGTGTGTGTGTGTGTGTGTGTGTGTGTAAAATAGAGAAGGGTGTCAACTTGACCATCTCATTCTTCTCAGTCTAACAAAGTGAACCAGCAGCTTAACATCTGCAGTCCTACAGCTTTTGCTATTAAGCTGTGTTTCAAATTTTTAGATTCTTTTGTACTTTATTTTGGAATAAAAAACAAACTACTACAAAGTGCACACCTGAAGATCTGAAGCTCCCTGAGTACTAACTACAGTC
>NC_083461.1:37019276-37036776 GCF_030014155.1 Tachysurus vachellii | reverse complement strand
CACACACACATATACACACACACACACACACACACACATACACAAAACACACTCAAGAGCAGGTACACACACACATACACACACACACACACACACACACACACACACACACACACACACACACACACAAAACACACTCAAGAGCAGGTACACACACACACACACACATACACACACATAAAACACACTCAAGAGCAGGTACACACACACACAAACATACATATACACACATACAACACACTGGAGAGCAGGTACACACACACGGACATACATACACACACACACATATACAACACACTGAAGAGCAGGTACACACACACGGACATACTGTACATACATACACACACACACATATACAACACACTCAAGAGCAGGTACACACACACACGGACATACATACACACATACACACACATATACACACATACAACACACTGAAGAGCAGGTACACACACACATGGACACACACACACACATGCACATATACACACATACACACACGCAAACCATAATTTTTCTGACTAACACACATGTGACACTGCAGCGTTGATGAAGTGTGTGTGATGCTGAAGACACAGGGCTTCGTTCAGATCGATCCACACACACATCTGGAAGGGAGTGTGTTCTGTAAAGACACACACTGTCCAGACGTCCTGCTGTTTCCACCCAGAGCGCAAGAACTTGTAGACAAGACGACACTGTTAATGGATCACACACTTATAATACAAGTAACACACAAACACACACACACACTTTCTCTTGTTCTGTGTCTAATGAGAATGTGTGTATACGTCATGAATTATGTGTGTTACTAAAGGAGAAGTCCCGCAGTCTGGCTGTGTGTGCGCTGCGGCCCCTGATGGCCCAAAACACTGACATTCTGATAGCAGGTTCATTCTCCGCACACACCGTGGCTCACGTCGGCGTCCAGGCTTCCGTCTTTTCCAACCACGTCTACGTCTGTGGGCTTCCTGCTGACTCCACTCACAGGGAGGAGCTACAAGCAGCGCTGTCTCTCATTGGCTGCAAAAGTGAGAACGTTTGGATATCAGAACATTTCCACCAGAAAAATATTCATAACTATTTCATTATGTGTGACTGTGTGTCATCTGTGTGTGTGTGTGTGTGTGTGAAGACATACGCTTGCTGCCTGAACAGTTTTCCGAGCTGCACGAAGGCGATACACGTCTCCAGAAGGTTCGAGTCGTTCTGGTGCTGCCCCGGTGCACAGCTTCAGCACTCGCTGACCCCATAGCACATATAATAAATGAGGACGGAGGTACGGTGAACACCAGACGAGTGCCGTGGTTTAAAAACAGGCTTCTGAGACCCTGGGGCTTTTAACAAAAAACCCAGAGCATGTTTTGTACTGATAGGAAAGCAATATATTTCCCCTGGTCTGTAGGATTACATGTAAAGGTGGTTGAGGAGGAAGAAGAAGGATGAGGGGGAAAAAGTGTGTATTCAGGCTGAATTTGAGTGAAATTGAATCGATTTCTCGACAGACAGGAATCTGCTGTGGGATCTGTCTCAGGGCGCCGTGTCTGACACAAAGCTGGAGTCTCTGACCAGAAAACAGATCCAAGACCTGAGCCACGCCCTGACTTGTAAGAACACACACACACACACACACACACACACTGTACTAATAGGTATGTAGCCTGAGAGTTCAACTTTGAGAAGTTTGTATCCTGGTCTTTCCCCCTGATGTCTACGAGTTTATTCTAAAGCTTAGAAATGATATCATCTGTTTCTTTTGAGGAGCTTAGCTCAGTACTCGGATTGGATTCTGCCTCACACACACGTTTCCTGCATAAAAGCATCAAACGAATAAGCAGGAGGGGTAAAGAGAGCACTAGTTTGTATGAGAAGTTCCTTATACACAGATTATAGCTAAGCTGCAAGTGTTATATTTTCAGGCTGCAATGCAAGAGTGACTTTCCATTAAAAGTGTGTGTGAGAGAGAGAGAGAGAGAGAGAGAGAGAGAGAGAGAGAGAGAGAGAGAGAGAGAGAGAGAGAGAGAGAGAGAGAGAGAGAGAGAGAGAGAGAAGGCAAACGAGGACATGTTCTTTTTCCTGTCCTTTCTTAGCCAGCTTTCTGTCTAACTGCTGATCTACTGAGGGGGAAAAAATCTGTATTTTTAGATAGAATTCAGTTTTATAGAATCTGAGTTTTTGATGATTGATGAAATAACTGAAAACTGATGACGCTGCGATTCTTCTCAGTGACATTCGTGTGATTCATGACCTACAGTTCCCAAGGTGCACAGCGTGGTCTACTGCACGTGCTCGGTGTTAGAAGAGGAGAACGAGCTGGTGGTGAAGAGAGCGATGAAGATCGCCGCTGTAAGGAGCAAGTTACAGCCGTTCAGGTGCACACACACTCCATAAACATCATCAACCCACCTCTGAATGACCTGCGTAGTAAACTGTCAAAATATCAGGAGAACTCTGAGAACCTGTCCAGGTTCTCATACCTAGGCAGCGTTAAGTCAGAAATCCAGGGGCGGAGTGTGTTTCAGGTTGGATAAGTGTGTTTGTGGTGTATTGTGTTGTACAGCTTGGAGTGAGTTAGAGTTCAGGGGTTAAAGGAGGAGTTTGATCAGATCTAACTCCACGCCTTCTGCTGTGAGAGAGAGACTTTTGACTTTTAAAACACTTTTTATTCCAATATAAGCAAGAAAGCGTCTTAAAATATTTGTATAACACTCAGAGTGCTAAGGAATAAAAATTATAATGAATAAATAAAATAAAAATCAATAAACGAGGAGAGAGAGAGAGAGAGAGAAAGAAAGAAAGAAAGAAAGAAAGAAAGAAAGAAAGGAGAGAGAAAGAAATAAAGTAAGAAAGAAAGAGAGAGAGAGAGAGAGAGTAAAAAGCGAAAGAAAGAGAGAGAAAGTAAAAAAGAGAAAGAAAGAGAGAGAGAAAGTAAAAAGAAAGAGAGAGAGAGAAGAGAGAGAGAGAAAGAAGTGAGAGAGAGAGAGAGAGAGAGAGAGAGAGAGAAAGAAAGAAAGAAAGAAAGAAAGAAAGAAAGAAAGAAAGAAAGAAAGAAAGAAAGGAAGAGAGAGAGAGTGAGAGAGAGTAAAAAGCGAAAGAAAGAGAGAGAAAGTAAAAAGAGAAAGAAAGAGAGAAAGTAAAAAGAAAGAGAGAGAAGAGAGAGAGAGAAAGAAGTGAGAGAGAAGAGAGAGAGAGAGAGAGAAAGAAGAGAGAGAGAGAAGAGAGAGAGAGAAAGAAGAGAGAGAGAGAGAGAGAGAGAGAGAGAGAGAGAGAGAGAGAGAGAGAGAGAGAGAGAGAGAGAAACTCTACCATTAAAATGTTCTCTCTCTCAGCCATTATTTAAGTAATGGAATATTTCCCATGTGAATGTGAATAATGTGTTTTGAACCATTTTGTACATTAGTGTGTGTCCATCTCCATCTCCATCTCCATCTCCATCTCCATCAGCCCTGACAGTGACTTACCTCCCGACACACACAACTAAGTTCAGTGATTGAAGTGTCAGTAACCATAGCAACAGCGTTTTACGAGTCTGTGACCCCTTCGACTACACACACAGAAATCTGTCTGAAATACCAAGTCAATAATAAAAAAAACTAAAAGGAAATGTAGAATTTAAATAAACAGATAAATAACATCAGGGTAAAAGTCAGTAGTTCATTACAGTGAGAAATATCAGGGTCTCAGATTCATCAGTTTAAACATCTGACCTGAAACAGTGTGTGTGATTTCATCCTGTTTTATTCTTCACTAACATCCTCAACCTCTCTCTCTTTATCTTTTTCTCTCTGTCTCTCTCTCTCTCCCTCTCTGTCTCTCTTTTTCTTTTTCTCTGTCTCTTTATCTCTCTTCCTCTCTATCTCTCTCCCTCCCTCCCTCCTTATCTCTCTCTGTCTCTCTCTCTCCCTCTCTGTCTCTCTCTTTTTCTTTCTCTCTCTTTATCTCTTCCTCTCTATCTCTCTCCCTCCCTCTCGCTCCCTCCCTCCCTCCTTCACTCCTTATCTCTCTCTGTCTCTCTCTCTCCCTCTCTGTCTCTCTTTTTCTTTTTCTGTCTCTTTACTGTATCTCTCTTCCTCTCTATCTCTCTCCCTCCCTCTCTCTCTCCCTCCCTCCCTCCTTATCTCTCTCTGTCTCTCTCTCCCTTCCTCTATCACCCTCTCTTTATCTCTCTCTCTCTCTCCCTCCCTTCCTCCCTACCTCTCTCCTTATCTCCCTCTCTCTCTCCCTCCTTCAGGATAGCATCTACAGGATGGACAGATGACAAGAGTTTCTTCAGACTGCAGGCGTCTGACCTCGGCGATGGCTGCTTTCTGTGCGTGCTGGAGCGAGAGGTGTGTTTCTGTGTGCGTGTGTGTGTGAAGAAAATGATGGATGTTGACGTGGATGAGAAGAGAACACAAATACACACTCGGTTTTAGCCCGAGCTGCACCGCTGGCCTCAATTCTGTCAGCACTGCACTGGCTTTCTGTAAATAATACATTGTTGTTGAACTGAACACACACACACACACACACACACACACACACACACAGAGTATCTTCCAGCCATATACTGTGTATACTTTGCTATCAAAAATATTTTAGAATATTGCAGTAATAAATTAATGAACAGCATTAAATACAAGATTTGGGGATTTGACAAATTATTTTTATTTATTTATTTTATTTAAACTCTAAAACCTTTAAAAAAAATCCACATATGTAAAAAATGTTGGTGTGGCAGCGTATAGAATTCTTCAGGACTGTCTTATAGTGCCTCTGTGTGTGTGTGTGTGTGTGTGTGTGTGTGTGTGTGTGTGTGTGTGTGTGTGTGTGTGTGTGTGTGTGTTAGAAAAGAGAATCTGTACAGGACATACTGTTACGTGCAGCAGCCAAAGGTCTCCTGAACGGACTGGCGCTTCCTGAAAAAGTCAAGAACACCAGAACAAAACACACACACAGAGGAGCTTCATCCCCTCCTCCTCCTCCTCCTCCTTTTCCTCAGGCTGATCCCTTGCTTTCTGATGTGCCGAGTGTTTCTGAGCAGCTCCACACTGATCCTGCAGTCTCAGAAGGTGCCCTGAACCACACACCTGACTCACACTGTTCGTCTCCTGCCCCGGACGACGGTTCTGCCAATCCGAGTCACGACTCGGCTGCTGAAAAGATAAAAAATCAGGATCGTGCTGAGAAAAAACAGCAGAAAAAAGGGCGCAGGGTCAAAGCAGCCTCGAAACACAGCCGAGGAGGAAAACCCAGGACTCGGAGAACGTACAAGCAAAGGACGAGACAGGCCAGTAAGAAAGTCCAGTGTTAGACTTACACACACACACACACACACACACACACACACACACACATATATACACACACACACACACACGCACGCACATGTATACACACACGCACGCACATATATATACACACACACGCACGCACATATATACACACACACGTACGCACATATACACACACACACAAATCACTGACTGATGTGGTTCCAGATTCTGTCTTTGATGAACCTTTAACACTTTCAATACTCATATAAAGACCTGTATAATAAGTAAAAAAAAAAGATGTTTTGTGAAATTTAAATAAATCTTTAAAGAAATTTGAGCTTTTTCTTTCTGTGCTTCCTTAAACATTAAGGGAAAGGTGCATTACCTTCAATACACTGGATCGTATCAGAGAACAAGGAATAAATAATAATAATAATCTGAATAAACTTTTCTGATCACCACACACACACACACACACACACACACACACGGCCATAAAAAAAGAAAAGACAGGCGGGGATTAGTGTTTTTGATATGCTGTTTATTCTCACAACAGATTACATTTATTATGGGGTACAAAGTAGTGTAGAGGAGAAGAAGCCGTTGTTTCCACAAGAATGCAACCGGCTGTGTGTGTGTGTGTGTGTGTGTGTGTGTGTGTGTGTGTGTGTGTGTGTGTGTGTGTGTGAGTGAGTGACCGGGAATTAACATCTCTACTGAATCAGACGACAAACTGAATGAAATCCTGTGAATCTGCACGTTCCTCTGTGGCAGGTTTCCAGTCGTCGGGAGATTGAACACTGAAACGGCTTCACGCGAACAGACGGGAAACTGGCCGTCATTTATTTTAGTCATTTTTTTCTTGAAAAAAATAAAAATAAAATAAAATAAAAGTGCAGAGCAGCTTAATTAATACAAGTGTTAAACATCTGAAAGAAACACACGAGTTGTGTCTGAAAAAAAAGAAAAGGATCTTAAGAGGAGATCGACGGAAAAAAATATATATGGCTCAAATTAGTAAAAAAAAAATTCTCAAAAAAAAAAAAACAAAAAAAAAAACAAATCCCTGGGAAGATAAAGAATTTAAAAATGTTTATATATATATATATATATATATATATATATATATATATATATATATATATATATATATATATATATATATATAAAATTATTATTAATATTCATTATATAATTTATATAATTAGTTTTTATATAATTATATTTTTTATATATATATATTTAATTATTATTAATATTCATTATATAATTTATATAATTATTATTAATATTCATTATGTAATTTATATAATTATAATATTTTTATATATATATATATATATATATATATATATATATATATATATATATAATCCAAAGGAAGATAATAAAGGATTTGTTTTAAAAAAATGCCTAGGAAGATAAAAAAAATAATTAAAAAAAAATAATTAAAAAAATAATAAAAAATGGTGACAGTGACTGCAAGATTGTGGATTTCACGGTTTCTTCTGTCGGTCCTTCTTTCTCATCATGGAGTGATTTGTTTAGTGTGTGACGAGAACGTCCGAGCATATAATAGATTACAATGAAAACAATAACGTACGATTAAAAAATAGATCAAATAAATAAAAATAAAAAATATCTTTTCTATTCAGTCCAACGTCCACTACTACTTCTTCTTCTGAAATTGTCCCCGGGACACAAAAGGACAAGGTGTCTTTTGATTGGATTGGATTTGTTTTTCCCCCTTAAATCGTCCTCGGAGCTGAAAGAATGCATAGATTAGACGCTTACGGCTCAAACCCCGGTCTCGTACAGCTGGGTGTCTCGAAAAGACCGTAAAATAAACTCTCTCTTTCTTTCTTTCTTTTGCTCTTTTGTGTCCATTGGTTTATCTACAACACTTACGACGAGTTCGTTTCAGAACGTGTTCAAGAGACATGTGGTGGCAAATTATAACAATAAAAAATAAAAACATACTAAAAGGATCTCAAAAGTGAAAAACAAAATACTGATAATATTCAAACATTTAAAAACAAAAACAAATAAAATAAACATAGCTTATGATGTGATATGCATTTGTAAAGTGTTGTATAGATACTGTACACACACACACACACACACACACACACGACTTGTCGAACCCGGACGATGTGTTTAGGACTACAGCTAATAGGCAGGAAGGACTACAAACTCCAGAGTGCAGCAAGATCACAGAGATAAAGTAGTCAGATATTAAAGGAAAAACTCTACCCTGAAATATTGGAGATCGCTGGACAGAATAAAGCCCCGTTCACACTGCAGGTAAAAGTGGCCCAAATCTGATTTTTTTTGGGGTCACATGACCAGATCAGACTTCTTCAGGAGTAGTGTGAACACTCAAATCTTGCCCAGATCTGATTTTTTCAAATCAGATTCAGACCACTTCCATATGTGGTCCTGAATCAGACCCAAATCTGATTTTTTTCAATGTGGTCGCAGTGTGAACAACCAAGGCGGACTCTCCTCAGACAAGACGTTGCTGGACAGACACCGCTTTCAGCAGGGAGTCGAATGGAATTGTGAGTAACGTTGAAAACCGCTCAGAGCATTTTAAAAAGTTTTAGTGATAAATTTCGATACGTGTCTCATTCAGGGTGGAATTTTCCTTCAACATACAGACATAAGGGTTTGATGGTGTGGCGCCGAACGACAGTCTCTTATTTCGCGTCCTTTCACCTGGAAGCTTTCCGCGAGCTCCTCTTCGTCCGATCGTCGGCCCGTCCTCAGACGTGTGTGCGGTTTAGTGGAGTTTTATCCCCTCTACTCTCCAGCATGATGTCGTCACGTCAGCGTCCGCTCACGTGTCACAGTCACAAACAGACTTTAGAGCTTTAATAGGAAACAAAAAGGCATCTTCACTGAGGCAATAGAGAGAAAAAACAAAAAAAAAAAAAGGAGAGAGAGACTCCACCGCTCCACTCCACAGGACATCAGCTTTCTGTCATCGAAGGGTTCGAGCCGATCTGTCAGCATGGTTAAATATTTATTTATATATTTATATATAATCCCCCCCCCCCCCCCCAAGCTCCATGCTGACTTACAAAAATCTGCATCTTTCTCGTCTTTTTGGTGAGAAGCTTTGATCTGTATTTACACAGCAACACTCAGCGTTGTCGTTCTCTTTTTATTAATCTGTTCATTCCTCTGTCCATCTCGTCACTGATGAGGATGATGAAGACAGAGACAGGAAGTAGGGAACAAACTGCATGCTTTGTGGATAAGGGCATCGAACGATGCTATAGTTCGTGTGATAAAGCAGCAACAGCAACATACAGTGCGCGCACGCACACACACACACAGACAGAGCTGGGATTGTACAGAGGAAGCTCTAGTGAGTTTAAGTGTTTGATCTTTGATCTGCTTTTCTCACACACACGCACGCTTTGATCTTTTTCGACGGTCACACCCGAGGCCGCTCCAGCCTTCTCCTAAACTGTGCGTGGTGTCTTGTATCATGCGACAGAGGTGAGTTCACCCCATGCAGATAAGCACATAACACATGATTGACGTAGAGGAGGCGGAGCCACGTTATTCTAGAGGTGAAGCATGGTGAAGTGATGTGTATTTGTGTGTTTGTTTATAGAAGAGTGTGAGAGTTCTAATGAGAATGGGTGTACGCATGCTGAGTCAATGTGCAAGAGAGAGAGTGTGTGTGTGTGTGTGTGTGTGTGATTATTGTGGCAGCTCCGTGACGGGTCTTTTCTGTTTGAGCGTGTCGATGAGGGACAGGACGCCGCGCTTGACACTGGTGGAGACACGGCGCGTCACCGAGTCGGAAGGTGGGCACTGCGAGCAGGACTTCTGTGACGGCGGGCGCGCAACCAGACACTTCTGGTAACGTAACTGCGGTGAGGAACACAAAGAAAGAGAGAGCACGGTGAGAGAGACCAAGATACACATCACACAAGGTTCACTGCCATGACTCACAACACGTAAAGGACCAGACTAACTGTCTGAAGGTGTTGATTAACGATCTATAACAGCAGCTCTGACAGGAGTTCCAGCTGTAGGGTAAATAACAGGTCTATATTAATACCCTTGTTCGAATATGCTACTGTTTCTATAGTAACAGGATACAATATGGAAAAGATATAACAAAATTGATGGAAACTTGATGTCCTGGTGGACGCTGGTCAGATTAAACCGGTGCCGTCTGTTATTTATGTAATCAAGTCGACCGATTTCTGCCCTGGGGTAGAAATTTTTTTCTACCCCAGAATTATTTTTGGTCTAAATAACTTCTAATTAAGGGGGCACGGTGGCTTAGTGGTTAGCACGTTCGCCTCACACCTCCAGGGTTGGGGGTTCGATTCCCGCCTCCGCCTTGTGTGTGTGGAGTTTGCATGTTCTCCCCGTGCCTCAGGGGTTTCCTCCGGGTACTCCGGTTTCCTCCCCCGGTCCAAAGACATGCATGGTAGGTTGATTGGCATCTCTGGAAAATTGTCTGTGGTGTGTGATTGTGTGAGTGAATGAGTGTGTGTGTGTGCCCTGTGATGGGTTGGCACTCCGTCCAGGGTGTATCCTGCCTTGATGCCCGATGACGCCTGAGATAGGCACAGGCTCCCTGTGACCCGAGGTAGTTCGGATAAGCGGTAGAAGATGAATGAATGAATGAATGAATGTTCCACAGCATCACATTATAAGTTTGACTCGGTCGTTACTTAAGTGGTAACGAGGAGCCGTGATTTTGAAAACGATCTGAAAATAAACTTGTCTCCGTTTTAAAGCATCAGTGACTTTAGCTGGAATTGACTGGAATTGTTAAAAGTACTAATGACTTTTGTGCATTAGTGCGAGTTAGTCTGCTGTAGCACAACGTCTCCGTAGAAGCCTCAGGGTTCAGGTACTGACCATACAAGCAGCCTGCACGGCCTCAGACACGCTGCCTGCGTTGGGCTCGCACCAGAACGCGTGGCACTCAAAGTGCTGGTTGCCCGTGTCCATGATGAAGGCGAACGAGTGCACGTCTCTCCCCACGCCCATGAAGGACAGGAAACGCACACGGCACTCCACCAGGACTTCCTCTTCCTCCTGAAACAGGAAATGATCTCATTACAAACAGAACTCTAACCCTGATATTTATTAAAAGGTTGAAATGATTTTAAACTCATCTTTATTTACTGTGTGTAAAAAAAAAAAAAAAAAAATCTCTATATATTTGTCATTGCCTTCTCTTTGATGACGGTGACAGTCGCGTCTGCTACGTTCAGCATTACTGGGATCCAGTTGTCTCGTGTTGAGGTCATCAGGCTGTCCACTGCGCCGTTGAGGATGTCCATGCCTGACAAAAGACGTCTCTTCGTTATATAACGGACAGATCAGCCTGAGTTGTAGTTCGTCGTATGGTTTAAAAACACGTCTCTTACCTATGGGTCGGGCGACTGGCATCATGCCGACGTATAGGACCTGAAACCTCTGCACCAGTTCAGTCTTTGGTGTGGGGAACTCTGCTAAAGAAGACGCATTGAAGGTCACATTAACGAACACACACACACACACACACACACACACACGAGAAGCGTGTGTGATGTGTTACCTTGCAGTGGGACGTCGAGTCCTGTGTGGCTCCGGTCCTGCAGAGATCCTCCGGCCATAGCTTTGGCATTCTTACGCTCTGCCATGATCTTATAAACACAACATAACACACACAAACAAACGATTACACAGCTAGTAACATAGACAGGATGATATCTAATCAAACTATTTACACCAACACGGTTTCTATTTCATTCTGGAGCACGAGGTCCTTATAAGTTAGAGCTCGTAGGCTGAGATGATTTGATGTAGAAATGGCTTTAATGGCACCAAGTCAGGTTTAAAAAATGACTTTAGCAAACTCGTGCAAAAAAAAAGTTCTACAAAAGGTTTAACACCTTGTAGTTTAATTCTGTTCATCCGGAGTTTCAAGCTTTGTGAGTTTCCTTATCTTAATCCCTCGTCCATCCCAACACGCTGTTCTTAAGGAAAAGTCATTATATGGCGCTTCTTAAAGCTGGAACAATTTTCTGATAGCACGCAAAGGAAGGGACAAAGAGACGAATCCGCACTTATGACGACAAACTGAACCGTGCCGTTACTGAACTCACGTGTTTTTAACGTTATATACGTTGTCAGTTACACGTCCCGCACTAATCCGCAGGCTCGATTACGGCGCATGTGTCTCCTACGGATTTAATACGTTTGTATACGTTAGACAGGAGTCTAAAGGTGAAAAGCAGGTGGCTTCAACCCTCTTATTCCCTCTGTGCAGAGAGCAACAGCAATTACTAACATCATTAATCAAGAGAGACGTGTTTGTCACACAGGGTGGATTCGGATGAAGCACTGCGGAGTTTTACGGTCCTGTGCCGCGCACGCACACACACACACACACACACACACACACACACACACACACACACACACAGCTCTTTGATAACTGCTATTCTCCATTTCACACACTGTATTTCATTTAGAATTTATGATATATCTTCACGTTGGCACAAAATCCAAAGCACACACTAGACTAGAATTCGTTGGGAGGAATAAAAAGGTTTTAGGTTTTAGGTTCTTAAAAGGTTCTTACCCGGGAGCAGATTTCATGCAGGCTGGTGGCGATGGCTTTGGCAGGCGTGTCACAGCGAAAAACATGACATTTTAATATCCGTGTGTCTTTATCACGTGCTACGTAGGCAAAATCCCTAGGAGGAAAACAGCAAAGGTTTAAACACGCACACGAGTCATTAACTGAGACTTTTCTCTGTGTGTGTGTGTGTGTGTGTGTGTGTGTGTGTGTGTAGATTGATTCAGACTAAAAACATGATTGATGTTGATGTTGACTGATAGAAAGGAAGGTATAAAGGATGAGGGAACATTACCTCTCTCTGAATCCAGGACAGCAGTGAAGAAAAGAAGAGCAGGGATTAAAGAGTAGAAAAGAAATGCTCATGCATTAACACACACACACACACACACACACACACACACACACACACACACACACACACACACACACACACACACACACACACACACACACACACTCTCAAGTTCCTCAGGCACATGTCTCACAAAGCACATTTCAGCAAAACTCATGACAGCTGATGATTAAGTCTGAGGTTATAGACGCGCACGTGTTTGTGTGTGTGTGTGTGTGTGTGTGTGTGTGTGTGTGTGTATGTGTGTGTCTGTGTGCGCGCTCGTGTGTGTTAAAGCCGTTAATGTGTTTTTACATATCACAGACACTAAAATGTTGAGGCTGGATCCGCATGTCCCTGAATATAAAACAGCACAGTGATTATGGAGCGAATACACAAAGAGAAAGAAAGAGAGAAAGAAGGGGGTGAGAGTGAGAACAGAACACATAACACATTTAAATATAGAACAGTTGTACAAGTGTGTACACATCACGCTTTAAAGATGGCAAACTCCTTTTTACTGACATTTACTTCCAGTTTGGTTGTTAGTCAGCAAGTCCCACCCGCTGGTAAGTTTTAACCAATCGCACGGCAGCAACCGGCCGGAGACGGAGTCTGATGCTCATGATAGTCAGGTCGTGACACACGAGGCCTGACCTGATGTTAACGTTACAACCTGAAGCGTTTGATTTCACATACAACACGGCAATGTGGTAAGAATCAGTGAAGCACATATTAAAGGAGTGACAACGGGTTACTGCTACATAACAGCACTAACTGCACACTCCTCCGTCCTGAAGACTTTCCCGAGGAGGAAAAACCTCACGGTACAAACGCTGACACTGAAAAGTCGATCCATCCGTTTCATCTTCTCCTACACAGGGTCTATCCCACGATGGATTCTGATTGCGCTTCGTCACAATAATCGAATCATCAACTACAGGCTTTAAGCAGCTCTAAGGAATCAGGCAAGAAGAGCTTCACCACAAACGACAACACAAACGAGCCAAGAACTGAACCCTGATGATCTCCTGAAGTTCACACAAATTATATATTTGAAACAAACGACTGATCCGCAAGCCGGACGGACCGTTTGTCTTTACTCGTCTCCTCCTGTATGCGCTGATCAACAAACCTCCTCATTTTAGAACATGATGTCAGCTAGAAGACTGAACGGCTTCCCTTTCGAGTCCAGGTTCCTCACAGGGTTTCTTCCTCATGCCGGTTCAGAGGATTTTCCTCGCCGCTTGATGATCATTAAGGAGCTACGTTCGGATTTGTGTAAAGCTGCTTGGGGGCGACTATCAGTTTAAAAGACCCTATACACCTGCCTCTCTTTCTCTCCTTGTCCTTTTCTAGTGCTGATGTTCCTGAGAAATCTCTCACTCCTCCACATCCTCATAACACACACACACACACACACACACACACACACAACCAGCTAAATGGCTAAAACTTCATCAATGCAAATGCAGTTATATGGAAATTTATGGGCAAAAAAAATAAATAAAAAATCAAGAGAGAACGGAAAAACGAGAAATAGCAGGAACAAAGAAAGAAAAAGGAAAAAAAAAAAAAGGATGAAGATGAAGAAAAAGAGAAACAAACACTCACGTCTAGAGCAGCTCCTATTTTAGCTTCATGTCAAATGTGTTCCTCTCCTCTACAAAGCTGATTTACTTCACCTCACTTCACTCTCTCTCTCTCTCCCTCTCTCTCTCTCTCCAATCCAATCCCATCCCAGCGTCCCCCTGCCCCTCCTCCCCTCACTCTCGCTTTGGAAATCCGCTAAACCTTTTTATTTATTTATTTTTTAATTATTTATTATTCCTATATAAGAGTTCAGTTTTGTCAGACAGCCGGTTAACACTGAGTATTGTTTCTTTTTGGCTCTACAAAACAAGAAATTGGGAAGCAAAGGGATTCAGTAATGTTGCTGATGAATGCACTGACACACACACACACACACACACACACACACACACAGGAGTTACAGCTGCTCCAGCAAGAATGGCGTGGCAATCGATTCAGAGGATCAGAGAGGACCTCACGCGCTCCATCTGCTAGCGGCTGCACACTCCCGGTGCAACTGGATTAAACTTTCATCATCCGCTCATCTCACTCGCCATCAATCTTTTATCTGCGTCCTCCTTTCACCGGGGTGAATCCGCCACACTAGACTCGTTAGGGTGACCTTTAGCGAAGAGGCGATAGAGAGCGGGTTCGATGCGTCTGCGTGCACCGATTAAACTCTCACGTGTGCACACGTGAACACACGACATAATCATCATCCGTCGCTCGCTTCGCCCGTCCCACACAGACAGACGTGAGAGACGTACGCGGCGCACCACAGCGTAAGAATTTGATTTGTTCTCCGTCTCTCTGCGGCCGCTTCTCGTCCCCGTACTTCTTGTCGCAGAGATCATACAAGATTCATCGCCGGGAAAAAAAAAAAAAATCAAACACGCTTGAACATTTTGGTGTAATAAAATATTACTGAACCGCACACACGGCACGCGGCACAGCGGCTGCTGAAACTTACTGGAGAACGAATTAAATTTCTCTTCGCCATATTAATACAGCGAGAGTATTGGAAATGATGGAAGATGGGATGGGATGATGGGAGAGATGGAAAAAGAGAGTTGGTGTTGTATTGAATGTGGAGTCTTATTCCTTTGATGATTATTTAATGTGTTGCAGCTTCAGTAGAAACAAGTAAAAGTTTGCAAAAGCAAAATTGTTGTTAAAGTAGTAAAATATCGTACGTTTCGCTCGCTAACAGACGTCTAACAGACAGCAAACGATCGACTGCGTGTTTAAATATAAAGTGAAAGAACGCAAGGTTCCGAAGGTAAAAGCGATTGCAGTGAATGAATTGGTGAGAAGATGAACAGAGCGGCGCAGGACGTGTTCAGTTCACGTGTCGTACCTGCCGTTGTCCCGCCCCACACCCCACACACGGATGCTTGCGATTGGCTGAGAGTGAAGGACGCTGCGGTCCATCGGGTCGACTAGGTTCAGCATGTTATTCTCCAGGATCAGATACATATCTTTTCCCTACACACACACAGAAAAAGTGCACCATTAATAACAAGGTCTTATGAAATGTCTGTGTGATGAATGCTGATAAGTGATGAACAAAATATCACAACACATCCTCCTCCTCTCCTCCTCTCTCTCTTTTCTCCTCTCCTCCTCTCTCACTCGTTCTTCTTACACCTAACATGACATTATAAATCTGTGTGCAGTCCTTCTCAATGATAGACAGACAAGGTGGTTAAACGTGCGAGTGTGTCTGTGTGTGTGTGTGTGTGTCACCTCTCCCCATATGCCAACTGTGTCTCTGATGTCGTTCTTGCAGTAGGACAGCTGTCGGATGCAGTTGTTAACGGCGACACTGCTTTTACCGGGAGCCAAGTCCTCTTCAGCCATCTCCACCCAGCCTAGAGAGCGCACCGCAAAACACTAACACACACACACACACACACACACACACACAATATTAGCACTGCTGAAAGTACGTAAAAAGAAACGAATGAATAATGATAACACAATGGCGCATGGTGCTACCACCCTGATGTTGATTATTATCCCAATTAACCTCACACCCTATCGTGTTTTATTCCTCTTATTCCACAGTAAACACATTATTAATCAACACTTTCAGGGTCTGTTGTTTTTGCAATCACAAGAAAATGTTTGCTTTTTTGTTCTTGAAAGTTTGTTTGGTGGTTTTGCTCTCTCTCCTAGCCCATCCCTCGAGTCCTCCGTCGCTCCATCCATCGCTCCTCCCTGTACTAGGAGACCTGACTCATTCATCCTCTCTTCGCTTCTGACACACGGCAAGATTAAAACCCCTGCAGGCCTGTCTCACACTCTGGGAGCATGTGTATGTGTGTGTGTGTGTGTGTGTGGGGTGGGGCAGTGAGAGGTAGATAAGGAGGAGGGGATGTGCGCATGTGTGCGTGTGTGTGATTAATAATAGGCACAATGTTGTCCTCCTCTTTCACTTTGATTCTAAGTGCCTGTGACAGAGAGAGAGTGAGCGAGAGAGGAAGAGAGAGAAAGACAGAGAGCGAGAGAGAAAGACAGAGAGAGAGAGAGAGACAGAGACAGAGAGACATAGAGAGAGAGAGAAACAAACAGAGACAGACAGAGAGAGAGAGAGACAGAGAGAGAGACAGACAGAGAGAGCGAGAGAGAGAGACAGAGAGAGAGAGATGACAGGAAGAGAGAGACAGAGAGAGAGACAGACAGACAGAGAGAGAGAGAGAGAGCGAGAGAGAGAAAGAGAGAGAGAGACAGAGAGAGAGAGAGATGACAGGAAGAGAGAGACAGAGAGAGAGACAGACAGACAGAGAGAGAGAGAGATGGGCCAGGGAGGAAATGAAATATTTAAAGGAAGACTCCTCGAGTGACATCAGGCAGAAAAACTGGGGCAATTTTCAGCCTGCACTTATAAAGCATGCTGTCAAGTCGGAAAAAAAGTGGAATTATGTTGATATAAACGGATTTAAACTAAAAAAAATATATTAAAATGTTATAAAAAATATATAAATAAAAAAGTTCCCTTTTAAAATTGTTGCTCTAATTATACAGAATTATACACAGTTAAACTTTCACGCTAGCACTGTGTCACTAGTCATTTGTGTTCGTTAGCTAGCTGAATTTCTCCTTTTATTTATTTACTTTGTATTTTCGCTCTGGCTCTCTTCAGACATACTGCAGGATGTCAGTGTTAGTAAGGCTAATACACTCACACTGTGCTCTGCTAAACAAATAAATAAATAATAAAAACAATTGGCTCCACCCACACATCCCGTTCCTCCACATTTACAAACATAGCATTTAAGGAGAAGGTTTCAGAGAAATGGTGGAGAAACTGAAATCTGTTCTAATCTCCTGGACCTCTGTATCCTGTGTTGCGTTTACACTCACTAGAGCGCGCCGTGTTCGTGCGGCGCCTTCGACGCTTCGAATATTAATTCTTTCTCTCTCCACCAGGTGGCGAGCTTGAGCTACTCAGCAGCTCCATGAGCTTCTAAAACAAACACCACAAACTTGAAGTGGTAAACAAACCTTTATCAGATAAATGACAGGATGGACTGCACCCACAATTCTGAGCAATTCCAGCCAGAACAGAACTCAACGTGGGTTTAGAGGATTTTCACATGGCTCTGTGTGTGTGTGTGTGTGTGTGTGTGTGTGTGTGTGTGTGTGTGTGTGTGTTTTACCTTGGCTTCAGGGTCACTGTTAATGCTGCTGGAATCTTCTTCCTCCACTGGAGCAGGGTTCCTATTTAAAACA
>NC_083461.1:37011776-37014276 GCF_030014155.1 Tachysurus vachellii | reverse complement strand
CCAAACCCAACAGGTCTTTGCTCGGATGTAGTTTTACAGGTAAATAAATAACTTTACAGCTAATTGCTGTGCGAGTGTGAAACTGGCCTGTTTAACGTGTGCGATTCGTTGTAGAAAATAAACTTCTGTGCGAGAGCCTGAAGCTGCTCTCGATAAACGGAGCGGAAATAATTGAATTCTGGACAAAGAACAGACGAGTCATTTTGTTTGGATGTGAACGTGTGTGTGTGTGTGTGTACCTCGTGGTCAGGGGTGGGTGAAGGAGAAAGCGAGCCCAGTGAGTGTTTGCGTGTGTCCTGATGAGGGACGCTCGGTACAGGATGGCACGGACCGGGTCTCTCCCACTGTGTGGTGCCGGTGGGAATGTGCCAGTAATAAATGCCAGCCATATCGGTCATCATCTTCCATCCTGGGGGCAAGTCTGGATCCGTCTGGAATGACCGCTCTCCCCAGATATCTGCAAACACACACACACACATTAGTGCAAAATAACAGTGTAGTGTATATAGAGTACTTAACACTAATTAAACTATCTGGATCTAAAGTTACTGGAATATTTATATCTGTTGCTTGGTCACGTGTTAGAACAATTCCTACACACACACACACACACACACACACACACACGTCAGTCCTCCTAAGAGCAGCTGAGGATTTTCTAACATATTTCATCCATTAGTAAGAGTATTTACACAATGACTACTACAGTAAAAACAAACCACAATCTTACACACACTCAGCAGCACATAAACAGGCAATGCAAGAGGAAGGTCTCTGGTCTGGACATGTTGTGTGAGGATGTGGTTTCTGGAACGAGTGACTAAAACGCTGTGCATGTGGGAGAGTGTGGAGAGGAATTGCAAAAATGCGCAGTGAAGTCGACTCTTACTGTTAATGTGCGAATGTGTGCCGCGTTATTAACGCTTTAAATAACCGAGAGGGAAACGATAAAAGCACAATGAGGACAAGGATCTGATTTCTACAAGCGTACAAAGAGTCACAGAAGAAGCCTTTATTTTTGTGTCACCTTTACGTTACAGCACAGTGAAATTCTTACTGCACACAGCCAAGGTTTGGGAGTTGGGGTTAACACACAAGGGCTATGCGTGTGTGTGAGTGTGTGAGTGTGTGTGTGTGAGTGAGAGAATGGCTGTAATAAATAAATACACACACGCGCGCACACACACGCGCGCGCACACACGCGCACACACACGCGCACACACACGCGCACACACGCGCACACACACGCGCACACACACGCGCACACACACGCGCACACACACGCGCACACACACGCGCACACACACTTCAATGTTGGTGACTGAAGCCGTACCAAATAAATGACTTGGCAGTTGATGAACTTGACTAATTGGGTGCACAATAATCACTCACTCTCTCACTCATTTTCTACCGCTTATCCGAACTACCTCGAGCCTGTGCCTATCTCAGGCGTCATCAGGCATCAAGGCAGGATACACCCTGGACGGAGTGCCAACCCATCACAGGGCACACACACACTCTCATTCACTCACGCAATCACACACTACGGACAATTTTCCAGAGATGCCAATCAACCTACCATGCATGTCTTTGGACCGGGGGAGGAAACCGGAGTGCCAGGAGGAAACCCCCGAGGCACGGGAAGAACATGCAAACTCCACACACACAAGGTGGAGGTGGGAATCGGACCCCCAACCCTGGAGGTGTGAGACGAACGTGCTAACCACTAAGCCACCGTGACCCCCGCACAATAATCATTATTAATCAAAATCATCTCCTCAATAATCAAAACACAAACAAAACAATAGGAGAATCTTCCGATTACTATTTTCTACCACACCATAAACCAGCCAGGGAACATAAACGTAATCAAAACACATCCATATGAATGCAGGTTTGTACTGATTCACTCAACAACAAAAAAATATCCAATGTAATGTTGGAGGATTAAATGAGTCGTAACGATGTGTTAATAAACCGGCTTTTAATAAACCGGCTCGAAGACTTGCTCTTCTTTAACATGTGTAAGTCTGAGTAACATTTGCAGAAGTTTAATCACGTTACACGCGTCCGATAATCCCATCGAGCTCACGGAAGCGTGTGATTGGCTGGTTCCTCTGTGATTGACAAACGCAGCGCTTGACCAATTACACCTGTAACTTTGATAACGAAGAGAACGAAAACGAAAACAGCATCACGAAGCTCAGAAGACAGAAAACGTGAACGTGAAAACACTCAATAACAACGCCGGGACGTTAGGAGGAAAAAATGCATTGTGGGATTTGTAGTCCCTGCTTCCTCAAGCAGCCTTCACTCTGTCACATCTCATGACCTTCACACATTAACACATGCTCTCACACACACACACACACAAATCTTGATCTGAGAATCACAGGAGGCAGAAACAGAACTGAAGTCTCATCTTTTTGCATGCGTCACACTTTCTTTTTCTCTTCTCTCCCCTTCATCTCTCTCTCTTACTCTGCAGTCTATAAAGCAG
>NC_083461.1:37004276-37009276 GCF_030014155.1 Tachysurus vachellii | reverse complement strand
GTCCGGCTCGGTTTGGCTGTCGATGCTTAATTCCAGCTCGTGGTCCGAGTCGTCCGTGACGTTTCCTACGTCGTCTTCGTTTGTCGTGTTTTTGTTTTGGTCTTGAAGCTCGGCCGCTTTGCGTAGCTGGTTTGCGCCGTTCTTCGCCAGCTTTAGATTGGTAGCGCTAGCTGTGACAAAGGACGGGGAGGAGGAGGACGAAGAGGAGGATGAGGATGATGAAGGAGGTGGTGCGGTGCCGTCACCGAGCCCCATGGCACTCTGCATGCTCATTAGTGCGTACTTCTTGCGACACTTTGGGGGCGTGGTCTGGCCCTGATTGACCACATCATCACTTAGCACTTGGTTGTGGGAGGAGCGTAGGCTGAGAGAGGTGGGTGGAGTCACTGCAGGTCCGTTGCAGTTGGCCGCATCTATGGAAGGGGAGGAGCTATGCGGGGAGGGCACGCAGACTGACATAATGGCTGGGAGCTAGAGAGAGAAACAATTTTCAAAAATAATATAAAATTCTATGTACACAAGATTGAGATCAGTCTTACACTCACACACGAGTAAAACACGGCATTGTATAGCAGAGAATAGCCGAGATTGCATTGTATTTGCTTTAAAGCCTTTATGTCCTTGTTATTATGCAGTTATCTGTCTTCGTCTTTAGTCTATTATCCGCTAACTACAGAGAAAAGGATGTATGGAACGTAGCTAGGATACCGATGAGTGACGAGGATTATATTAGATATACAAGAGAGAGAAAAAGAGAGAAAGAGAGAGGACGGGTCTCACCTTGGAAGGGTTTTGTCTCTAAATCAACAGATGCTGGTGCTGCAAATCTGTCTATTATTTAAAAAAAAAAAAAAGAGAGAGAGAAAAAAATAAATACTAAAATTATAGTATTTAGAAACTCCAAAATGCAGGGTGATATTTTAAAAAATTAATAAATAGCACATTGTACATTTTTATCCATTTAGAGCCATTTCTGATGTGGAAAAGCAGTGTGTGTGATACAGAAGATGCACATAATAATAATAATAATAATAATAATAATAATAATAATAATAATAATAATAATAATAATAATAATTTCACTGAGTGCATCCGAATTATGCATTACAAATACTACTGTGTGTGTGTGTGTGTGTGTGTGTGTGTGTGTGTGTGTGTGTGTGTGTGTGAGATATGTTGGCCTTGAGGGACCTGCCAGATGTGTGTCCTTGGAAACACACACCCTTTTGGTGGGTTGCAGCTGCGCCTCAGTTAGTACAGTGTCTTAAATTACACCGAACAGATCAGTGCTGCTCACTTAGAGCTGGATATACAGACGAGCTGGTGAACGTGCTTCCTATCAAGCGAATGTTATTATTGTCTGTCTGTCTCACACACACACACACACACAGATGAACAATGCCATATTTCCATCCTCACCATAGAGCCAGGGATTGTAGGTGTTTCCACAGAGCCTCTCGAGCCATGGTGAGGTCTGTCAGTGTATCGTCCCAATTCTTTACCACAAGGAAGTTCTCCGCCTGGCTGGTGAACAAGCAGAATGTTGCCTTGATGCAAACGCTGCTTGAAATGCTAATGAAAGCCTGCAACACAACAGGATTAACCAGGTTAACACACAGGGAGAAAATGCTGCGTGAAAGAGAGAGAGAGAGAGAGAGAGAGAGAGAGAGAGAGAGAGAGAGAGAGAGAGAGAGAGAGAGAGAGCGTGAGAGTCTTTTGGGAGAAATGCTGCTGTGCATATAAACAAGTCTCAGTAGGAAATGTATGAAGAGCTTATTAGGAAATATAGTCTGGACACACACACACACACACACACACACACACACACACACACACACAATTGATGAGGTTTGATAGAATATTCTCACAATCACAACATGCTTTAATCCAGATCTGGTGTTTAGGTTCAGCTCTTTAAAACTAGGTTACCTACTTTTTAAAGAAGATTAAAAAAATCGGAGAGAACATTATTTTCACGTTGCTATGAACGATAGCGGAGAAACACCCGAGAAGCGCGGTGGAGTGGTGTGTGGTGCTGAAGGAGAAGAGACAGAAACGAATCGTCGGTATGAATGTCACTAGGAGATGATTAATAAAACAAGCTCCTGGACTTTTAGTTTGTTTTACAACCTGAAAGCTTCCCAATGCAGCCGTACACACACACACACAATCACACACACACACAATCACACACACACACAATCACACACACACACAATCACACACACACACAATCACACACACACACACACACACACACACAATCACACACACACACACACACACACACACACACAATCACACACACACACACAATCACACACACACACAATCACACACACACACAATCACACACACACACACACACACACACACACACACACACCAAATAGCAGTTTTGCAGCCACACATCTTTCTTTAGATGGGGAGGTTTTTAAAAAAACTGCAGGAATTTAAGGGCAAACTGAAGAATTCCTGGCATGTCTGTTTTGGAAAGCCTTAATTACTCAACAACATGGAGTGAAAACACACGCTCTGTCTCACACACATACACACAGTCAGACACACAAACACAAACACACAAAAACAAGACTCCAATGCAATACGGAGTTACTGCTCTGTGGAGACATCAAAATAGAGTAAAAAAAAAAAGGAAAGGAAAAATAATGTCAAAATATAGAGAAGAGAACGAGACAGAGGGGGAGGGAGGCAAGGAAGGGAGAAAGGGAAGAGAGTTATACTCTTCATGTTCTTCATTGATCACATCTGTATAAACACTGTGTGAGCGTGTGTTAGAGTCTCTCTCTCACACACACACACACACACACACACACACACACACACACACACACACACACACACACACACACACACACACACACACACAGGCTAATGCAAGTGAAATGTGCTGAGAGAAGAAAAGGTTTTATGATGATGAAGTCAGTTGGCAGTGTGTGCTGTGTTCCTCACTCTCACAACCACACACACAGACTCTCACCCACACACAGTCTCTCACCCACACAGACTCTTACCCACATCCACACACAGACTCTTACCCACACCCACACCCACACACAGGCTCTCACCCAAACACCCACTCAGACACTCTCACCCAAACACCCACTCAGACACTCTCACCCAAACACCCACTCAGACACTCTCACCCAAACACCCACTCAGACACTCTCACCCAAACACCTACTCTCATCCACCCACACGCACACACGCTCACCCACACGCACATAGACAGAATCTCACCCCCCACACACAGACAGAATCTCACACACACACTTTCACCCACAGCCTGCTGTACACTTCCACACAGTCTCTCAGCGTTGTTTCTATTAAAGCTCTTTATTAAATCAGGTTCGCTCGACACACATGTGCTAACAGAATCCAGCACAACTGATACTTGGAGCGAGAGGCGAGTCGTGAGTGGGAGCTCTTTATCGAGTGTGTATCACTCGTGCTACGATGCTGAACAAAAATACATTTGGGCAGAGAGGCACTTTGTGTGTGTGTGTGTGTGTGTGTGTGTGTGGGACTGTTTACAGTAAGACCAACCCTTGGGGAAAAAATATATATCTCCAAATAGCCAACGTTATAGACACAAACGCACGCACGCACAAACGCGATGAACGTAAAACAGAAAAGACGGCAGGAAAGAAAAGAAAGACTGGGATGAAATGACTGATATGATAAAGTGGCTCATTTAAAGAAAAGTCTGATGATCAACAGAATGTCTGAAGACAATCAGACAGAAGAACGTATTTATTCACAGCTCCAAATCGACGCTCCTCGTGGTCTATGGTGTCGATATGTTGGAGTGTAACCATGACAACAAGTCTGTGGCCACAGTGTAATACGGTGTCTGGTGAAGACCTGCGTGGTGGTTTTCCTCTCCTCTGCCTGGGTCGTTATTTTTCCCCCTCTCACATCTCTTACATAAGATCCAGCAGGATGCATTAATATGGACTCAGCCTTGGACTAATACGTCTGTGACTGACACGCGCCCACACAGGGCCCGAAGTTTAACACTGGCCTCCAAATTAACTGCTGTCTTCTGACATTTAGGAAAAGTTGCAGGAGGAGATCAAAGGAAGGCAAGGAACTTTCTCCTTCTGTCACACACATATATAATCATACACACACTCCTCCGCACGTGCACTCCTACATAATTAAGCGCATGTATACAAACACACACACATACGCACGCACACATACACACATATGCACGCACACACACATACACTCAGACACACAAACACACACACTCAGACACACAAACACACACACTCAGACACACAAACACACACACACTCAGACATGCGCACGCGCACACAGAGACACACACACACACACACACACACACACTCAGAGACACACACACACACACTCAGAGACACACACACACACACACTCAGAGACACACACACACACACTCAGAGACACACTCAGACACACACACACACACTCAGACACACATACACACACTCAGACACACATACACACACACACACACTCAGACACACACACACACTCAGACACACACACTCAGACACACACACTCAGACACACACACTCAGACACACACACACACACACACACTCAGACACACACACACACACACACAGACACACACACACACACTCAGACACACACACACACACTCAGACACACACACACACACACTCAGACACACACACACACACTCAGACACACACACACACTTAGAGACACACACACACTCAGAGACACACACACACTCAGAGACACACACACACTCAGAGACACACACACACACTCAGACACACACACACACTCAGACACACACACACACTCAGACACACACACACACTCAGACACACACACACACTCAGACACACACACACTCAGACACACACACACTCAGACACACACACACACACTCAGACACACACACACACACTCAGACACACACACACACACACACACACACACTCAGACACACACACACAGAC
>NC_083461.1:36996776-36999276 GCF_030014155.1 Tachysurus vachellii | reverse complement strand
CAAACCCTGTCTGCTTCAGTCTCAGGGGTCCAAGCACTGCCGAGATGCTGCCTGCAGTTTGCACAGAGGCATCTTGCTTTACATAAACTAGAGCAAGATATAAACGTATAAACTGTTGTGTCAGTCTGTCTGTCTTCCTTTGAATCAAATCACAGCTAAGAAGCGGCTCTAACGATCAGTACCGGTGTAAATCTCCAGGCAAAATAAGAACTCATAACCTTTAACGGTCTTCCTGAAGAACGGCCTTCCCTCGTTCGTTCAAATTTATACGGTACGACGCAATAAATACTGCTCACATAATTGGGTTTTTAAGAAAGATCTCCTGGCGAATTTATTTGTTGAGCGCATAAAGCCGACGGTCGTGTAGATCAGCAGCAGACTTAATTAAGCTGTGTGAGAATTTCACTTTATGTTGAATAGTAAAGAGGAGCCTGAACGCTATAACTGGACTGATGAGACCTTGCGCTGTGACTCCTTCACCGTTTCATATTTGAACAATTGCAATTATCTTTCATGTAAACCGAGTGCCATTTGTACAGGACAGCATCATCTAGGCGTGTGTCCATCCGCCACTCTGGTGAACTAATCATCTCCCGATGACCTCTAGACCTACTCCTGAAATGTTTTGTTTTAAAGTAGCTTTCTTTTACAGTAGCTATATTTACGTACACACTCACCAGGCACTTTATTAGAAACACCTGAATTTCTGCACAACCTTAACCCTAACCCTAGATATGACCCAACAGCTTCAGGTAATGTTCACATCGACCCTCAGAACGCGGTGCTGGACAGCTTAGTTAGTGGTTTGAGTATTTCTAACACTGCTGATCTCCTGGGATTTTTACACTCGACAGTCTCTAGAGTTTGTCTCTGTTTCTGCGGACAGAAATGCCTCGTTGATGAGAGAGATCAACGGAGAATGGCCAGACTGGTTAGAACTGATGATGACCCTCACGCTCTGTACGACGTGGAGAGCAGAAAAGCATCTCAAGGTGCACAACATCAAACAACAAGGCAGATGAGCTACAACACTTCTGTCAGCTAAGAACGTAAAGGGTAAAGCATAGAAGACTGATAAAGACAGATGACACATGAAGACTGGACAAACATAGCTTGGTCTGATGAATCTCGACACAGAGACGATAGGGTCAAAACTTTGCACCAACAGCATGAATCCATGAACCCAACCTGCCTGGTGTCAACAGTCCAAGCTTGTAGAGGAGGTGTGACGACATGGGGAATGTTTTCCCAGCACGTTTTGTGCTCTCAATACCGATCCATCAAGTCCTTAATGCCACCGTTTGTTTGAGTATCGTCACGGCCCAGGTCCATTCCTTCTTAAACAAAATTCACCACATAACAGCTACATCGAACATGATTAGGGTTGCAAAGGGGCGGAAAGGGGCGGTAAATTTCCCGGAAACTTTCCACATGAACTTAATCTAGGGAATTTTGGAAATATTCCAAATAGGAAACTTTATGGGAATTTACAGGAATTATTTGTAAATATAGGGAAACGTATATAAACTACATCATATACAAACATAAATAAACATTTTGTTTGGTCATAATCAGACATGCATGCAAGGTAATACAAATGGACATCTTGACTGATTTAATTGTAAGTAGAACTTTAATTGATTATTTCATTGAGTAACAGAAAAGCATAATAAACATTATTATGCTTGTAATAAACTAACTTAATAATTGTAATAAACATTATTTTATAGAGGATTTTATTATTTCGGGGGAGTGAGTGTGAGGGGGGGAGGGTCATCAAATTATCTGTGTATGTGTAACACTCCTAATTTACTGCTTATTAAGAGTTAGTAAGGTAGTTATTAAGTTTAGGTATTGGGTACAATTAAGAATGTAGAATAAGGTAATGCTGAATAAGGCATTAATATGTGCTTAATAAGTACTAATAAATAGCCAATATTCTATTAATATTCATGCTAATAAGCAACTAGTTAAATGACCCTAAAATAAAGTGTTACTGTGCACGTTATGGAAGAATGTGAGTACATGCAGGGGGTTTGGCCTCAATGGCCCTCCAGTAAGCAGTGTGCTGTGTGCAAGTGACCGAGGAACGCAGGGTACAAATTCAACTTAAATTGCGTTAAATCTTGTTGTTTTAAACAAAATTATGCTGTTAAGATTTTTTTAACTACATTTAAGTTCCTTGTTATAGGCAACTCTGCATATTTTTTTTTAAATTCCCAGTTTATTTCCATATATTCCCGTTAATTCCCATAAATTCCTGCTAATTCCCATGGAAAGTTTCCAGCCTTGAAAATTCCCGGAATTTTGCAACCCTAAACATGACGATAACCCAAACCTGAGCAAAACCTTTTCCTGTATGCAGATGTTATTTATCACATGCTGGGCCAAAAAAGGCCATCGTTCCAGGAGCGTGTAATCCATCAGCCTTTAATGATTATATGTCTGATCAGCATCGAGCAAACTTTGTCACGTAGCCAAATCGTAGCCTCGTGAAACC
>NC_083461.1:36986776-36989276 GCF_030014155.1 Tachysurus vachellii | reverse complement strand
CTAAGCCACCGTGTCCCCCCTCAGTTATAATCAGTTATTCATTCATTCATTCATCTTCTACCGCTTATCCGTACTACCTCGGGTCACGGGGAGCCTGTGCCTATCTCAGGCGTCATCGGGCATCAAGGCAGGATACACCCTGGACGGAGTGCCAACCCATCGCAGGGCACACACACACACTCTCATTCACTCACACAATCACACACTACGGACAATTTTCCAGAGATGCCAATCAACCTACCATGAATATATGTTTCACTTTTTGAATGGAATTAGTGAAATAAATCAACTTTTTGATGATGTTCTAATGATATGATATATATATATATATATAAAGAAGGTAGAAACAGAAGAACAGAAAGAAAGGGGTTAAGAAAAGCAGTAAACTGGTGTTTTTTCGGTGATGCATTAATTAATTAATCCTGTGAGAGTCATTTTTGAAGTATTTAGTCGGATTTGCCGAAACTGTCTCTGATCCTCGCCGTAAACATTCCGACTAAATATTTCAGTGACAGCTTCAGACCCAAAGGTTTGCCTGCTGTCGCTTTGTCCGTGTCCTTCGTCCCAACCGTGACCCCGTATAGCGTCTTTTCTGCTAGCAGGAGGATCCGTCGGTGTTCGGCGCCTTCCACAGAGACGACCAGGTTTCGTTAACGCACACAACACACACTGATATCCCGTGCACATCATTATCACTACTGTAACACACCAACACATAGGACCTGCTGCCAGAAACTAGACTCCAGATCGTGTCCATATTTGGAAATGAACGCAGCTCTGATGAGGTGTGGCTTTCGGTCCAGTAAAGGAAGCAGATCACTGGTACTGATGCATGCACACGAACATATAGAGTGAAGAAGTGCTGCTACAGGAAGCGAAAGGATGTCGTGCGAGTCGTACGGTCTGATCAGGGCTGCGTTCAGCGTGATCCGAAGCAACAGACAACTCGTGTGTACAAATCCAACAGAGATGTTTTGTTGACCTGTGAGTCAGACTTTCTGAGACAGTCAACAGACTGATGTTTTACAAGATAAACAAGGCTTTGTGATGTTATTCCTGATAGAGTGATAATCTGATCTTATTTATACAGCACACAAAGGTTACCTGAACACAGGTCAGGATTTATTAAAGAAAGAGAAGAACGGAAAGAATGAAAGAAATGTATAGAAAGAAAACAAGCAAGAAGGACGAAGAAAAACAAACAAAATAAAAAGAAAGGGGTTTAAACTGAAACTGGAAGAAAGAATACGTAAGAAAGACGAGAAAAGAAGTACAAAAGGAGAGAAGAAAAAGAAAGGGAGTAAAGCAGAAAGAAAAAAAATGTGAGAACAGATCATTGGAAGGTAAGAGAGGGGAAAAAAGGGATAAAGAATGGTGCTTTTTGATTAAAGTGAGAAACCCTGCACTGCCCCCTGCTGGGGAATAAAGGCCCTGGGTTTTTGCATACATCACTACAGCTTGGAGTGAAAGACAAAACACTTTCCACATGTGGAACAATGTCTACAGGTGATGTTTTACAGAATCCGCTGCCTTTACAGATGTACATAACAGCTGTGTGAATATGGGCGGGCTTGTTGCCAAGGCGACCAGCGAGGAAACACACACGTCTGATTGGAGCACAAAGTCTGGCCGATAACAACCTTACGGCAAAAACCTGCACACACACTCGCTCAGTCTCTCTCTCACTCACACACTCGCTCAGTCTCTCTCTCACTCACACACACTCGCTCAGTCTCTCTCTCACTCACTCACACACTCGCTCAGTCTCTCTCACTCACTCACACACTCGCTCAGTCTCTCTCTCACTCACCTCACACACTCGCTCATTCTCTCTCTCACTCACACACTCGCTCAGTCTCTCTCTCACACACACTCGCTCAATCTCTCTCTCACTCACTCACACACTCGCTCAGTCTCTCACTCACTCACACACTCGCTCAGTCTCTCTCACTCACTCACACACTCGCTCAGTCTCTCTCTCACTCACTCACACACTCGCTCAGTCTCTCTCTCTCTCTCACTCACACGCTCAGTCTCTCACTCACACACACTCGCTCAGTCTCTCTCTCACTCACTCACACACTCGCTCAGTCTCTCTCACTCACTCACTCACTCGCTCAGTCTCTCTCACTCACTCACACACACGCTCAGTCTCTCACTCACTCACACACACGCTCAGTCTCTCTCACTCACACACACTCGCTCAGTCTCTCTCACACACTCGCTCAGTCTCTCTCACTCACTCACACACTCGCTCAGTCTCCCTCTCACTCACTCACACACACGCTCAGTCTCTCTCACTCACTCACAGTCTCCCTCTCACTCACTCACACACACGCTCAGTCTCTCTCTCACTCACACACTCGCTCAGTCTCTCTCACACACTCGCTCAGTCTCTCTCACTCACACACACTCGCTCAGTCTCTCTCACTCACACACACTCGCTCAGTCTCTCTCACACACTCGCTCAGTCTCCCTCTCACTCACACACACTAGCTCA
>NC_083461.1:36974276-36981776 GCF_030014155.1 Tachysurus vachellii | reverse complement strand
AAGGCTCATGGGAAGCAAATACCAGAATTCAAGCAGGTCTCAACAGACGACGTAGACCTTACCAAGCCGGCGACGGCGGCGGTAGCCGTGGCGATAGCGGGGATGATTTTGCCGGCGATTCGTTTGGTCTGAAGGCGATCGGCAGCTTCGATTGAGTACATGCGGGCCCTCAGAGCTGACGCCGACTCCACGAAATCCATATGACCGTTCGAGTCATCGTCTTTCTCAAAAAGCGACGGTGTCATACGCATGCTCTCTATACAGGGAGGGAGAAAGAGAGAGAGAGATTTGATGGACATGAGCATGTAATCATGTACTACATCGATAAAACGGGGTGTCTCACATAGGTGATACACGGCTTGTTATCGGTTCTAACATTACACAGGATCAAAGCTTTATATAAAGTGTGTATTATAGCTATATTATAAAGTGTGTGTGTGTGTGTGTGTGTGTATGTACCTGGCGTAAAACCAGATGAGGTGGCTGCCTCCAGCTGTGATATGGCTTCGCGTTCCTCCTCGCTGCTTACCGACAGCTTCAAATGATCAGGCTTTTTAACCGTTTCATCCGTTTCTATATGCTAACACACACACACACACACACACCCCTGTGAATTACTGCTGAGTCATTATTTTTAGACCTTTCAGGGCCTTTTTACACCTGGTCACTTCATGTGTTGTCTCTGATCCGATAGCTATCTGATTTGTTAAAACTGTTCCGTTTACATTAGACCACATAAATGCGTCTCGGCGAATCGGATATCGATCCGATCTTTCTACTCCCGCCCAAAATGCTAATGTTTTACCTCATTTCCGGGGTAATTGAAATGGAACACACTTTGGTGTATGCGGTTTTCAGAACGCAATCAAAAAGAAGACGAAAAAATTCGTTACGAAGTTTATGTTACAAAAAACATCGTTTACTGTTTGCTGCGTTTTCGCTGGCGGCAGCAGCGCATTTTAAGACCCAACGAGACACCTGAGTGAAAGATCACCTGCGAGTGCCGTACTTCCGTTTGGGAGGAGTATAGCGCTGACGTATGTGGCTTGAACAAACACATTCATTTACACCTGTCCAGTTTCATCTTAAACGCGTCCCAGACCACCTCCTGAAGGGGTTTGTACCATCGGATTTATATCCGTCTCCAAAACGTTTCGGAGGGCATTTAGACCTGGTCTTTTTACCATCGGATAGCTATCGGATCACAGAAAACGTGTGAAGTGACCAGGTGTAAAAAGCCCCTTAGAGATCAGTCGTTTCCTGTTAAATTCACAGCATCCCGGTTTTGTTACATACGTCATCCTGAGAAGCACCTGACGGCTCTATAAAGGTAATTAGAGGGTACGAGGTACGAGCGGCTACCTTCTCTGCCGGCTTGTACTCTGGAATCTCGACTTCAGCCAAGAAGCATGTCACGGCCTCGTAACTCAGGTTCTTGTTGTCAAAACAAACAGAGAGACCTATATATAAGGAACTATTGTTTCAGAAATGGTGAAGATAAAAAAATACGCTGACCGTATTATATACTTTACCTTTTCCGAATAGGGAACGTTATAAATTCCTGCGAAAAGCCGAGCCGTGCTGACCACGAACTTCAAGTGCCTGAAAGAGATGAGATGTAAATAAACTTTACTGTAGACTCGGTTTCCGAACGGATCGCTTTCGTTAATCGTGGATTTCACTTTCACTCACAGCAGGTCTTTGAGATCGAACTCGATAGGGGATGGAGGGCGTTTGGGAGACTGCCAGAACAGAGCTGGTGGGAAAAAAGGAACACAAAACCAAACCAATCACGACACAAAGCAATCGATCGCTTTTGGAAGAAGAAGTGTAGATGATTTAGTCTGTAACGACTCTTCGGTGACTTACTGCCGTCTTTTAGTCGTGTGTCCAGTGGAAACGAGTGCAATAGTTGTAGCGCCTGGGAAAAGGACAAAATAAGAACGTGTAATAAAACACAATCTTGGAGACATACTATGGATTTATTACATGATTGTTTTGTAATCATCATTTATGATGATTGGTCTCAATGTGCTGTTGTGACTTAAAGGTGGGGTCTCCGTTGTTTGAAAGCCAATGTTGATATTTCAAATCACCAAAACAAACACGCCCCTAACCCAAATGGGTCCCACCCCTGTATTGATAGCTCCGCCCACACATACATACGTAACCCAGGCAACTACTGGAAAGAAATGTGTCTTTATCATAGCTGAAGGGAAGAACAATACGATTGCAGACAAACAAACAAGCAAAAATGACACACAAGCGTAATCATGTAAAGGACAAAGGCATATATTAGTTCTGTGTAACAAAACAAAACCAACGTTACTCACCTATCGAGAAGGAAAAAAGCGCCTCGGCGTCTTAAGTAAAGTTGGTCACATATTCACAGATTGGAGTTTCCCGAGTCAATAACTCCTGAGCTAAACACTGTTACTACACAAAACACGGTTGTAGCTGCGTCTCTACATTACTACGATAGAAAAGAGGTGTTATTTGTGTAGTAACAGTGTTTAGCTCAGGAGTTATTGACTCAGGAAACTCCAATCTGTGAATATGTGCCAACTTCCTGCTCCTTCAGTTCTCTCCAGCGCTGGAAAGCTGATCCTATATTAACACGTCCTACTTCTTACCTTATCGTAAGACTTTCTTCTCTTTCTTTCTTTGTTTTTATCCTCCATGTCAATGTTAAAACCGCTTTCTGCTAATGTCACACATGCGCACTGAACGCTCTCCACCCATATTGACAAGACACGCCCCTTTCTGCTCATTGGCTACACGTTAGTTTTGTTTTTGTTTTGTTTGGCGGCCCGACTCAGTTTTATGAAGCATTTTTCAAACAACGGAGACCTCACCTTTAAAGGGGTTGTGTCTGAAGCACAAGCTGTTTTGACCTTCAGCTGTTAGGAGCTACGTGAGCTCCTGTCAGCTACACAAGCGTTATTAGTGGTGCGTTACTGTAAACGTACCTTCCTCTTGAAGTATTTGTCAAATTTGAGGCGAGCGAGAGCCAGGCAGTGCTCCCAGCGCGTGGGCCGGCAACTCAACACCTTAATGACCTGAAACACACCGTCCATGCTCTCCCCGGCTTTCAACCTCTACAAAACAATCACACACATCCACAGAGAATAAGTAGCAGAAAAAAGTAAGAGTCACGGACTGAAAAAAAAAAGGCTCTTACCTTTAATACATCGAAAGTGGACACGTAGTTCTGCCAGAACATGTTGTACATGGAGGGCTTGTGAGAGAAGGCGCTTTCAAACTAAACAGGAAGCAAAACGAGTCAGAACCCGGACACAGAAGGTCAACGAAGAAAAAAAGATGGTGCATTTATTTTATTTGAGTGTGCAGGATTTACACAGCCATTGATGTCTACACTGCTGGCGACAAAAGTAAGTACACCCCTAAGTAAAAATGTCCAAATCAGGCCCAATTATCCATTTTCTCTCCCCGGTGTCATGTGACTCGTTAGTGTTCTCGCTCTCACTCGCTCATACTGGTCACTGTATGTTCAACATGGCACCTCATGGAAAAGAACTCTCTGAGGATCTGAAAAAAGAATTGTCGCTCTACATAAAGATGGCGTAGGTTATAAGAAGATTGCCAAGTCCCTGAAACTGAGCTGCAGCATGAACCAAGTTTAACAGGACAGGTTCCTCGCCGTGGTCAACCAGAGAAGGTGTGTGCACGTGGTCAGCGTCGTATTGAGAGGTTGTGTTTGGAAAATAGACGTATGAATGCTGCCAGCATTGCTGCAGATGTGAAAGGGGTGGGGGGGTGGGCTCAGGGCTCAGACCATATGCCGCACACTGCATTAAATTGGTCTGCATGGCTGTCGTCCCAGAAGGAAACCTCTTCTAAAGATGATGCACAAGGAAGCCCACAAACAGTTTGCTGAAGACAAGCAGACTAAGGACATGGATTACTGGAATCATGTCCTGTGGTCTGAGGAGACCAAGATAAACTTATTTGGTTGAGATGGTGTCAAGTGTATGTGGTGGCAACCAGGTGAGGAGCAGAAAGACAAGTGTGTCTTGCCTACAGTCAAGCATGGTGGTGGGAGTGTCATGGTCTGGGGCTGCATGAGTACAGCTGGCACTGGGGCTGCATGAGTACAGCTGGCACTGGGGCTGCATGAGTACAGCTGGCACTGGGGCTGCATGAGTACAGCTGGCACTGGGGCTGCATGAGTACAGCTGGCACTGGGGCTGCATGAGTACTGCTGGCACTGGGGCTGCATGAGTACTGCTGGCACTGGGGCTGCATGAGTACAGCTGGCACTGGGGCTGCATGAGTACAGCTGGCACTGGGGCTGCATGAGTACAGCTGGCACTGGGGCTGCATGAGTACAGCTGGCACTGGGGCTGCATGAGTACTGCTGGCACTGGGGCTGCATGAGTACAGCTGGCACTGGGGAGCTACAGTTCATTGGGAGAACCATGAATGCCAACATGTACTGTGACAGACTGAAGCAGTGCACGATCCCCACCCTTCAGAGACTGGGCTGCAGGGCAGTAATCCAACATGATAACAACCCCAAACACACCTGCACACACTGCCTTGCTAAAGAAGCTGAGTGTAAAGGTGATGGACTGGTTAAGCATGTCTCCAGACCTAAACCCTATTGAGCATCTGTGATGGTGTAGTCACTTCTTTGTGATCACCTTCTTTGGAGGCACAAGGGCACTAAAATCCGAATGTATTCAAAGATCCCTGTTAAATATAGTGTGTGTGTGTGTGTGTGTGTGTGTGTGTGTGTGTGTCTGACCTTGTCCCTGGCCCATTGTATGGTATGCTCGATCACAGCAGGGAAAGACTTTAGAGTGCAGAACGGTATCTCCTCCTCTGGTGGATCTCTCTACACAAATAAAACTCGCTCAGCTTTTAAACACAAAGCGTCAACACAATCTACACACAAGCACATACACACACTTACATGGCTGTTATAGGACTCTGTCAGGTTTGGCACAATGACCTCTGTGTGTCCTTTTGTCCCCATGGTCCCGGAGTCGAGTAACGCTTTCTGATTGGACACGGATCGACTGTGAAGACACGGAGCGACATGTCGTACCACCGCCGTTATCCTACGCTCTAAACACTGTTTTTAAGTCGTTCCTATAAACAAACATAAATAAATAAATAAATAAATTCACCACTTTTACCTGTCCACGTATCTCCGAGCCTCCACGTTATCCAGCGCGGTGATGACCAGATTGAGACGTGAATAGAAAGCGTCGTTGAATTTGTCCTCTGTGGCCGGACACACCTTGTGCAGGTGAGCGTCGACTTGCAGCTCAGGATTTATCTGTAACGTAACTGCGGCCGCCGTGACGCTTTTCGGCTTCTGCGCAGAGAAAAATAACAAATCGTCATAAATAAATTACAATGATTACAAAATGAGATAAAAGGAGAAAATAAAATAAAAAGAATGAATGGAAAATAAACCTGAAGAATGAAGAAATACTGAGTTTTATAAAAGAAGGAAAGAAGGACCTGTATATGACGAGGTCTAAAAAGAAACTGGCGGTTGAGGTTGGACTTCTCTATAAGATCTGGATCGGTGATGAAAACCTAGAACAAACCACAATCAGTAACGATCTCGTTAACGACGCTTTAACTTATCTCGTTAACGACCTTTGACCCTACCTCCCCTGAGCATCTGGTCAACCCCACGCCGAGCAGTGCAAAATTCTTCAGCATCTCACAGCCTATAGCACCACAGCCCACCTGCATGGGGAAGGGAAGAAAGAAAAAACATAAACACACACATTACGCACACACACACCAGGATACGGTCTGGAATCTGTTATCTTTGCACACACACACACACACACACACAACACCTTTACACTTATCAGGACAAAGAAAGATCCTGGGTTCAATAATCCTGCGTAAACGAGTGCAGTTTGTTACACAGTGATTCACTCACCATAAAGACTCGAAGCTTGTGCAACTCCACACAAAACGATTCGCCGATACAAGCCCTCAGAGCGTCGTATCGATCACCCCTGTGAATAAGAAAAGAGTGGACGTGATTATAACTTTACATGCCACACACACACACGTACACAAACACACACACAAACACACACACAAACACGCATACAAACACACAAACACACACGCATACAAACACACACACCTACACACATATACAAACACACACACACAAACACATACACAAACACACATACAAACACACACACACACATACAAACACACACACACACACGCACACACACAAACACACACGCACACACATACAAACAAACACACATACAAACACAAACACATACAAACAAACAAACACACACACACACAAACACGCATACAAACACACACACACGCACACACAAAACACACACACACAAACATACACGCACACAAACACACGTACACAAACACACACACAAACACGCATACAAACACACAAACACACACGCATACAAACACACAAACACACACGCATACAAACACACACACCTACACACACATACAAACACACACACACATACAAACACACACACACATACATACAAACATACACGCACACACATACAAACACACACACACACATACAAACACACACACACACATACAAACACACACACATATACAAACACACACACACAAACACATACACAAACACACATACAAACACACACACACATACAAACACACTCACAAACAAACACACACACACATACACATAAACACACACACACACAAACATACACGCACACAAACACACACACACACACGTACACAAACACACACACAAACACGCATACAAACACACAAACACACATGCATACAAACACACACACATACACACACATATACAAACACACACACACACATATACAAACACACACACATATACAAACACACACACATATACAAACACAAACACACATACAAACACAAACACACATACAAACACACTCACACATACACAAACACACACAAACACACACGCACACAAACACACACGCACACAAACACACACGCACACAAACACACACGCACACAAACACACACGCACACAAACACACACGCACACAAACACACACGCACACAAACACACACGCATGCACACAAACACGCACGCACACACACAAACAAACACACAAACACACACACAAACACACACACAAACACACACACAAACACACACACAAACACACACACAAACACACACACATACAAACAAACACACACACACAAACACGCATACAAACACACACACACACACACACGCACACACACAAACACACACGCACACACATACAAACAAACACACATACAAACACAAACACATACAAACAAACAAACACACACACACAAACACGCATACAAACACACACACACGCACACACAAAACACACACGCACACACATACAAACAAACACACATACAAACACAAACACATACAAACAAACACACATACAAACACAAACACATACAAACACACACACACACACACACACACAAACACAC